>NC_081788.1:29133829-29143829 GCF_963082965.1 Carassius carassius | reverse complement strand
CTCATGAGTCAGTATGAACTCTCTCTTTATGAGTCACTTACATATAAAACCACAGACTGGCAACGGCCTCAAACTTAAGAGTATTTTGTCTACAACATTAGTCTTAAACTTGCTCAGCATTAAACTTAAGAGTATTTTAGTCTTTAAACTTCTTCAACCTCAACCTCGAGAGCATTTTAGTCTTCAGATATCAACCTCAAACATTAGTTTTTTTGTGGATAAAATTCTGAGTATTTTTGGCTGCAAACATCTTCAACTTCAAACTTGACTGTTTTTAAGTCTTGAGATTTTTCAACCTCAAACTTGAGTATTTTTAGGCTTCAAACGTCTTCTCTGTCAAACTTGAGTATTTTGTCTTCAAGCTTCTTTGATCTCAAACTTAAGAGTATTTTTCCTACAACCTTAGTCTTAAACTTCCTCAGCCTCAACCTCAAGAGCATTTTAGTCTTCAGACTTCAACCTCAGACTTGAGTTATTTTGTCTATAAAATTCTGAGTATTTTTGACTGCAAACTTCAACTTCAAACTTGACTATTTTAAGTCTTTATATTAAATCTATTGTTTAAGACTTTAATCTCAAACTTGAGTAGTTTTTGTCTATACATTTTTCAACCTCAAACATCAGTACTTTTAGGCTTTAAACTTCTCTGTCAAACTTGAGTATTTCTGTCTTCAAGCTTCTTCGATCTCAGGCTTAAGAGTATTTTTAGTCTTAAAACATCTTGAACTTCAAACTTAACAGTATTTCAATCTTTAAACTTCTTTGACCTCATTTCAAACTTCTTCAAACTCAAACTTGAGTATTTTTGCCTTAAAGTTCTTTAATCTCAAACTTACGGGTATTTTTAGTCTTTGAACATCCTGAGCTTCACACTTAACAGTATTTTTGACTTCAACCTCAAACCTGAGCAGTTTTTATCTATAACATTTTTTCAACCTCAAACTTGAGTATTTTTAGGCTTCAAACTTCTGTCAAACTTGATTATTTCTGTCTTCAAGCTTCTTCGATCTCAAGCTTAAGAGTAATTTTAGTCTTCGAACATCTTGAACTTCACACTTAACAGTATTTCTGTCTTCAGACTTCTTCAAACTCAAACCTGAGTGTTTTTGTCTATAAACTTCAGCCTCATACTTAAGTCTTCAAAGTTATTCAACCTTAAACATTTTATTTTTGTAAAAGTATTTTCTCTTCGAATATAATCCTCAAACTTGAGACAATTTTTTTTCAGCTTACAGTATAAAACATACTTTAAAACAAGACATATTCACTGCACATATAACACTGCACAACTTATAAAGAATTCAGTACATGCATCTTGAATACAAGCAAATGCAGAACCATTAGTTTTGAATTCACAACATTTTAAGCATAAAAATCATAGCAAGAACAGCTGGCACAAATCTTTAAATGTAACAAAGCAAATCACATTTATTCAAGTCTTAATATCCTGTATCAGTTACACCTCCCAAATCCTGTTTAAGGATGTCTTAACTGGAAAACAACAAGTTGTTTCAATGTTGCAAAGTGAGAACATGCAGCATTTGATATCAACATGCACACGTTTGTGTGCATTTGTGTGTGAGAAATCTGATCCTTACTTTTGGCCCTAAAAGCAGAACACAGCACCATTGTCCATTAGACGGAAACACGTGGGAGGGAACAATAAAGGAATAGATTGCTGCAAACGTGATGAGTGAGTTGAAAAGCTTGTAAAAGAGTGAAGCTGAGTCACCACAGAGAGAGAGACAGAGAGAGAGAGAGAGACACACACACAGCGTCCTCATTACAAGTCCGTCTATCTGTCCTGCATCTGTCCATCTGTAAGCGCTCGATAAATTCGAGGGCTGAGTCAGCGCAGGATAAGAGAAGCTGCCTGCAATTTGAAGCAAAAACAACTAGCATGTTAATGTCAGCACGAGCAGACCTGGTGAGATATGAGCAGCGTAAAAGGAATCTGACTTAAACCAACAAAGAGCCACCAACACAGCAGTGTGTCTGTAAAGCACAGATCTTATGCATTAGAGCGTGCTGTAGATGTGCTGACTGTGAGCAGACTGTAAACATTCACCACAACTCGGATCTTAATAAAAGCCAGAGGCGGTTTGTAGTCATTCTGGTCTGGTGGGTTAACACTGCAACCGTCTTTAGATTAGGATCAGTCTTGAAGTGTCTCTGACACACGGTATCTCTCATACGAATGACGTTTTTAGACGCACAGTGCTGGACGTTCACGGCACAAGCATACGGTTTCGTAGTTCAGCAGATAAGAGCGGATTTACACACAGCAGAGAGTTATTCGAGGAATAACAAATTCCTGAACGTCAACGTCACACGAGTCTGAAGGAGTCAACATGAATTATAGTCTGTACTGTAAGAGCTGGATGAACGTCTGATGACTGCAGTGTACTAGAGTATGCAGATCACAAGCACAGAACCAAAACTCTACATGCATTTTATACGCAAACTGTGAAAATACAAAGTGCTCCTTGAGGTTAAACTTAAATTAACACGTTTGACTCAAACCTGAATATACAGAGCTGCTCCATCAAAAGTCACTTTCACACGTTTAAATCAGGTACGAACAGATTATTAAGGCAACAACTTCACATTTACTAATTTTACAATGTATAAAAATTTACAATTTTAATATTAATATGACTGAATCATTTTTTCAATTTACAAATATAAAATAAGTAATTGAAAGAATCAGATATAAATAGCTGTTTAAGGAAACAACTGCATGTGTGCAAGTTTACAGTGTATTATATATTTCACATGCTATAAGTTTGTAGTATATGCAAGTACAATAAATGCATAACTCTTTGATACTATTATAGCCTACCTGTATGTAAGTAAGGTTTTATTAAACAAATGCTCAGTTTGGCATATATTATGCACTGTTAAAATGATAGGTAACCAGAAATATGATCATATGATCCTCATGTGTGTGTGTGTGTGTGTGTAAAATGTAGTATCATTCAATCCTCAATCAACCTGAGTACATGAACTTACATTCCAAGAAATGAATCAATTTTAAGAGCCTTTAACAAGTATAAATAATAGCCTATACTGTAAATGGCGACATTTGAGCATGTTCGTGTTTACTGTATATTAACTGTCAAAAGTAGCCTAATTTAATATGCAATTTTGTAGAATATATAAGTGAAATAAATGCGTACTCGGTGGTGTCTCAAATCCCAGTTCGCTTCACACTATGACTGTTTCCCTGCATCAGGTGTTTTCCGGATCGGAACGCACTTATGATTAAAATGCTGCTGTCTAGGAAGGCAGCTCTGTGTGTTTTGAAGCACTGCGCTGTTCTGGAGTTAAACGCATGAATCGAAACTTGTTTAAGCATGAAATAGCGCGTGTGTTCGCGTCTCACCTCCCGAAACAAGTGCGCTGTACTCCGCTTCCTCTTTAGTGCGCGTGAATGCGTCTTAACCCGAAATAAAGGGTCTCTCCGGGTCTATCTCCTCCGTGTCTCTGTGTCTGAGCTCGTGAATCTCAGGGTATTTATCTCGGAAGTGATGATGCTGATGCGGGGCGGGGAGAGAGACAGGACTGCCCGATAAGTGTGTGAGATCAGTGAGTATACTATAATAACGTGCATGTCAGTGATGTAGGCTAATACTCAACATAACATAAGTACGTGAAAAATATACTCAATGTACGCATTGCATTAGACAATATCAAGAGTCAGTTATTTTAAAGCAAAAAATAAAAATGAATAGGCCTAACTCATTGAAATTCATTGAATTTACTAATTTTTTTATGGTAAGTGGTTGCAATCAATTAAATAAACAAATTTAGCTGAAAGCTACTCAACTAAATTAGTTTATTTAAATATAGCTAAAATAAATTGATTGCAACCACTTACCATAAAAAAATTTAGTAAAATAAATTAATGATTTTTTTTCATGATACTTTTTATCTCACAATTCAGACTTTTTCGCAATTCTGAGAATATTTACCGGCAATTTTGATTAAAAAAAAGAGAAACTGAATTGTGAGGGGGAAAAATGGGCAAGAAGTATCCTAATTTTATTTATCCTACTTATTAGAAAAAATAATTGCGATATTATTATGAAACGATTATTTCGAGAGTTGTAAATTCGGAATCTGAATTCTGAGTTTATCTCTCGAAATTCTGAAAATGAAAAAGACAAAATTACGAGATATCCTATAAACTGGCTATTTTGGAAAAAATTCTCTGAATTTAACTGCAAGCACAAACTAATACTGTGAAATTAACAGTACTTACTTTATTAATAGGCTACTTTACATTTGTAATTCCGTGGCCAAAACGGGTTTCTGTAAAAACACACCACGAACAAACATTTTGTGACATTACATTACTGAGACATAATCCTGCTCTGAAAAAAAATCTGTAGAACAATTTTAACAACAAATACACATCAAGTGAAATTTTACAGTATAGAAACAATGAAAAAGTGTTTTCTCTTACTCCAATAATTTATTAAAATATATATATTTTTACAGTCTGTGCAAATGACGAGAACTGTCTTCATCAAACTAATAAAAGCTAATATAAATAAAAGTAACACTTTACAATAAGGTTCATTAGTTAACATTAGTTAACTAACATGAACAAAGCATGAACAATACTTCTACAGCAATTATTAATCTTAGTTCATGTTAATTTCAACATTTTCTAATGTATTAGGCTATCAAAAGTTGTGCTTGTTAACATTAGTTAATGCACTGTAAATAAACAACTGTATTTTCATTAACTAATAATAACAAAGATTGGTAAATACTGTAATGAATGTATTGTTCATTGTTTATTCAAGTTCATGTAATACATTAACTAAAGGAACCTAAGGCTGTACAATTTGTTTCTGATAGTAGCCTAATTATGCTTTGATTGCAGAAAACAAGAATATTCCTGCTTCATATTTTACAGTCTAATTTCACTGTACATCTGTTAGTCCATTAGACTCTTCATAAAGACTGTGCTTTCCTCAGCAGAAAATCAACACAACAAATGAGAAAAAAACCACTGGTCTATTGAGGGGAAATCATTGTGATGTACTAACTTGTGTCATGGACTAGAAGGGATCTAAACACCATTGGTTTTGGTCTGGTTTTCCCTCGAGTGTGAAGGTGTCAAGAGCACAGAAAGTATAATTGAAGCTAATTTAAAAGAGACTCATCTTAAATAGCGATGAGGACTTGGACCACTAATATTGACAAGGTCACAGAGTGATTTTGTGATATTGATTTAACACACACACACACACAAAAGACTTTAGATAGGCCTATACAAGTTAATATGGAGTCATTTTCGTTTAATTGCCTTTGCCTCTTTTTAATCCACCAATATAAAAATCCAAAGAATACCAAATCAGACCCTTTCTGTAATTCTTGCTGGATCAAGTTGCTGAAAGAATAGGTTGAGCAAATGATTCAATGACTCTGTCAAATTGTTTAATTCCTGATCCTGAATAAAACAGTTAGAACGAATCGTTTCAGTGGATGATTCAATGACTCACTTGGTTGTTTCGTTCCTGAATAAAACGAATAGCTTCAGTGGATGATTCAATGACTCACTCAGTTGTTTCATTCCTGAATAAAACGAATCGCTTCAGTGGATGATTCAATGACTTGTTCAGTTGTTTCATTCCTGAATAAAACAAATCGCTTCAGTGGATGATTCAATGACTCACTCAGTTGTTTCATTCCTGAATAAAACGAATCGCTTCAGTGGATGATTCAATGACTTGTTCAGTTGTTTCATTGCTGAAAAAACGAATCGCTTCAGTGGATGATTCAATGACTCACTCAGTTGTTTCATTCCTGAATAAAACGAATCGCTTCAGTGGATGATTCAATGACTCACTCAGTTGTTTCATTCCTGAATAAAACGAATCGCTTCAGTGGATGATTCAATGACTTGTTCAGTTGTTTCATTGCTGAAAAAATGAATCGCTTCAGTGGATGATTCAATGACTCACTTGGTTGTTTCATTCCTGAATAAAACGAATCGCTTCAGTGGATGATTCAATGAATCACTCGGTTGTTTCATTCCTGAATAAAACGAATCGCTTCAGTGGATGATTCAATGGCTCGTTCAGTTGTTTCATTCCTGAATAAAACGAATCGCTTCAGTGGATGATTCAATGACTCACTCAGTTGTTTCATTCCTGAATAAAACGAATCGCTTCAGTGGATGATTCAATGACTCACTCAGTTGTTTCATTCCTGAATAAAACGAATCGCTTCAGTGGATGATTCAATGACTCACTCAGTTGTTCTAATGCTGCACGAAACCGCATTGTTGAATGAATGATTCCGTGAAGGATTCAATGAATCACTCACTTTTTCATTCCTGAGTAAAACAGTATTGTTGAAAAAAATCGGTTCAGGGAATGATTCAGTGACTCGCTCAATTGTTTCATTCAACAAATTAATATTCTCTAACGAATCAAATGAATGCTTCAATACATGAATCCAATCATTTGTCGCCACCTATTGATGTAACAATGTAACCTGCAGAAAAGGCCATGTACAATCTTTACCACTGATACCCAGACAGAAAAAAATCAGCTGTTTTATATAGTACGCTTGAGTCTGAAGTTTGGTGAGCTTTAATTTAGCCTAATTTTATTTTATTGAAATGTTATTTTCGTGAGCTCTATAAGGAGCAAATATGGAACAATCACAAGCGATTTTCTAAGAGCCAACAATTCTAGAGGACAATGCCAAACTAGATTAGTAAACAAGAGAAGAGAACTTCTTATGTCATATAGGTAGTGCTCTTCGTGAAGTCAGTGAGTTAGTATTATATGACTCAAACATGTTTATTATCTGATTAATGTTACACTCAGATTATCTCCTTGTTTCATCAAGTATTATGCACAATCAAAGGAAACATCTGTATAAACCGCAGCTGGGACGCTTCAGGACGTCACATCTACGCCATCTTCATCACTCACACCCGAACATCCGTGAGTGGACGCAAGTGACCTCTAGAATTTCTCAGATGCGGCAACATGTGATTCTTAAGAGCATCTGATTAAGAAGATTTATTAGTTGTTTACCCCACTGCTGTTTATTTACTCAGCGATGACATGTTTCCACCGGCCACATCTGAGAGATTCTGCATCGCTCAGGACAAACTAGCCAAAAGATCCAATTCAGTCATAATGACACAGGACTTCAGGCTTATCATCATCGCACCGTGGTTATTTAGGGTCATAGACGATCTTGTAAACTGAAAATGGGCCTGTAAAATGAAAAAAAGGCCAGTGAAGGAGGTGTCTCCTAAGAGCTCTGAGACCCAGTCAGATCATCTTATGCCATAATAAATAAAAGTATTTTAATACTGATTTTGTTTTCTATTGAGGACATGAATGCAATTGTATTAAATCAAACAAGAACTCTTGACATTTTTAGCAAGGTCCAATAGATATGTGACAATAATGTAGCAATTGGTATTCAAATGTCAATCATTTGACAGAAGAAAAAAAAAACAAATGAAGGAAACTTCAGCTTTCAAGGCTGAGAAAGGTTATATCTGGCACCACAGGAACTCAATCTTTTGGAGAAATGATCCCAACAGGATGCAGCAGTGATTCAAGCGGAGTGTGAGAGATGGAAGAGGAAATGCAAAGCCATGGAAATTTATACAATGCACAACATATCTGTAGGTGATTCTGATTTAAAATATAGCTTTTAGGAACATATAGAAATGCCATTTTAGTGACAATTTTACTCGTGCATTAAAAACCAGAAATAATTATCATTACAAACTTTGAGACTGGCTTGAAAAAGCATGGCCTGAAAGTTTAAAATGACTTTACATATTATAAGATAGATGAAACATTAAAACATGATTTAAAAATGCATTAATATTATTAGTCATTTATAGCACATTTCTGAGTATAAGCAAGCTGCATTGTAAATAAAATGTATTACCGTTATCATTACACGTTTTATTAGGTCAATATTAGTGTCATTTATTGCAAAGAAAAAGCCACAAACAAACTTTGCAAGCAAAACGTTTGACATAAATTGGTCACACTTTATTTTGGGGACCACTTCTGACTATTAACAGACTATTAACTATGACCCTTGCCTCATTTAATTCATAATTTGCTGCTTATAAACAGTTAGTTAAGATTAATTATTTGTTAAGTTTATGCATAGGTTTGTATTAAGTGATCTAAAATATAATGCAAAACAAGGCATTTATATTTGCTTTATAAGTACTAATAAAGAGCCAATATGCATGCTAATAAGCTAATAGTGAAAGTGAAAATAGCTCTCTAGTGTTGTAGTGTGTGGAGTATAGGAGCCTACTGAGAGCTCAGATGTTTCCCTCGTCTGCGCTTTCACAGTATTTACGGGAAAGGCAAGATTCAGGAAGTAGAGAAACCAACTCAAGGCTCTTCTACTTTCAAACTCAATCCTAAAACATGCATTGACTGATTTAATGAAAGAAAACAGTAGCTGTGTGTAGATCGCAGGAGTAATCTCTTCTAAAACGGAGGAAAGTCTTCTGGAGAGTGTTTTTTCAGATCAAATCTGACAGGTAAAATCACCTCACATTGATGATGAGACAGTGTGTCAGAGTCAACACGAGCCGCTTTATCACAGAAATACAGTCTATTCTGAATAAACAGCTTTACATATCTAAACTACAGGTACTTTTCTTATGTAATACAGCAGATTTTGAAAGTCTGTTAAACTGATCTTGTGTACAAAGATACTTTGTGAGATCAGAAAGTTACATGAACACAGAAAGTAGTTCACTTTCTCATGTTGATGTCTCACACACACACACACACAGGACACATAGACATATATATAAATAAAATCATAAGGACCTCATCGGATGTCAGATGTAGCTCAGGTTATGGGACAAATTCTAAGCCTTTACACTCAAATACAAAACTGTCCTACATAAGTAGTTTTGTAACATTAGTTGTATATACAGATATTGTTCTGATAGTGTTCTCCTCTGTAGGGTTTGTATGTGAGTAATCGAGGGCCTGTCATGAGCCGTCCTCCCTCCATGCAGTCGCAGATGTGTGGCCCCTGGGAACTGAAAGAGCGGCTGGGAACCGGAGGCTTCGGGAACGTCACTCTCTGGCAAAATAAGGTACAACGTGGTTCTTTTTTTCGTTAAAACAAAGAACTGAAAGAGGGGCTGAGATACAGAAGAGCATCGGAACAGCATTGCACATTCATAAATCTTTTGCAGTGAATGGGTGCCGTCAGAATGAGAGTCCAAACAGCTGTTAAAAACATCACAATAATCCACAGCACTCCAGTCCATCAGAGAAACAAAAAACAAATCTGTCACTGAGATGGTTGCTTCCAACTAAAATACAAGTCTCTATCCATAATATTCCTTGCTCCAGTGAAAAAGTGGTCTTGTCTGAATCAGGAGAGAAATCTGCACGGATCAAGCACTGTTTAAACAGTCCAAAACAGCTCTAAACAAATAAGTGTGTGGCTTTTGATGAGAGACAACAAGAGATGGACTTTTTCACTGGAGGAAGTGTTATTATGGATGAAGAAGAAGCAATGGTTTGAAGTTAAAAACATCTTGATGATAGATTTGTTTTTTTACAAACACACAGCTTCTTCTTTCTCCAGATGTTAACTGATGAACCCGAGTGCTGTGGATTATTGTGATGTTTGTTTGGACTCTTATTCTGACGGCACCCATTCACTGAAGAGCATCCATTGATAAGTGAAGCCGAATTTGTTTGCATGAATAAAACAAACTAAAACATCTACATCTTGGATGCCTTGAGGATGAGGACATTTTCAGTACATGTTTTTTCTTATTTAGACATCCTTGTTGATGCTGGAATAATGATGCTATCAGGCATTCGGCTTAGTTTTAGGGTTTAAACATCATTCCAATCAGCTTTTCCTGTAGCAATGGCATGATAACATTAGTGATGTTGTGATAAAAGGATTACAGTGTTGTATTTGAAGTGAATCAGGCTGATTGGACAGACAT